>NC_057413.1:33127661-33164234 GCF_019320065.1 Cervus canadensis
TTTTGTTTTTTATTCCATTTTGAGTTTTTTTTTTTTTTTTATGTTGGTGTTAGAGAATGTTCTAATCCCATTCTTTCACATGTAGCAGTCCAGTTTTTCCAGCACCAATTAATGAAAATACTGTCTTTTCTCAACTGTATCTTCTTGCCCCCTTTGCCATAGATTAACTGACCATAAGAGGGTGGGTTTATTTCTGGGCTTTGTATCCTATTGCATTGATCTATGTGTCTATTTTTCTATGCCAGTGGCATACTGTTCTGATGACTGTAGTTTTGTAGTATAGTCTGAAGTCAGGGAGTCTATTTCCTCCAGTTCTGTTTTCATTTCTCAAGATTGTTTTGGCTATTTGAATTTTGCTACAACATGGATGGAAGTGGAGGGTATTATGATAAGTGAAATATATCAGAGAAAGACAAACACTGTATGATATCATTTATATGTAGAATCTAAAAAATACAGCAAATTAATGAGAATAACAAAAAAGAAACACACTCACTGACACAGAGAACAAGCCAGTGGTTACCAGTGGGGAGAAGAAATGATATAAGGATAGAGGATTAAGAGGTACAAACTACTAGGTATAAAATAAGCTACAAGGATATATTGCCCAACACAGTGAACATAGCCAATATTTTATAATAACTATAAATGAGGTATAACCTTTACAAACTGTGCACCACTATATTGTACCCTGGTAAATTAATATGCAAATTATCAGTATATCAATAAAAAGAAAAAAAAATTTAACCCAGAAATCCAATACCTGGGAAGTTAGGAGAAAGGGACTGAATCCTTAATGAAGCTTTGCCACTATCAAGTTTGTTAATGTTGAGAAATCATCCATTGCTTTGCTATTTAATATATTTTGCTTGGTAAAATGAAGGGAACAGATTAGGTGGTATCTCTACTTTCTGTTAATGAGTCAGGCTTGCATGTATGTAAAGGGACACTGAAAAAGTGAAAATATTAGTGGCTCAGTTGCATCCAATTCTTTGGGACCACATGGACTGTAGCCTACCAGGCTCCTCTGTCCATGGAATTCTCTAGGCAAGAATATTGGAGTGGGTTGCCATTCCCTTCTCCATGCAATCTTCCTGACCCAGGGATTAAACCCAGGTCTCCTGCATTGCAGGCAGATTCTTTACCATCTGAGTCACCGGGGAAGCATTAACGTAAAAACAGATGATTTTAGGAACAGGGTGTGCAAAGGTCAGGATGTTTTCACTGGGCCACCCACATCCACGAGGACTCCATAGCTGAGTGGTGCAGTGTCATGATTGCTGGCAGGAACCATGTCATGTAGGACAAGTAGCCACTTCATTGTGTTGTGGCCATCCAAATGTGGGTTGGAAAGAATTTCCAGAAACAGAGTATTGCAGAAAGAAGTGAGCTTATTAAGAACAGAGAGCAGAAATAATGTGTGCACTGAAAGTGCAGCAGGCTGATACCTCCTGACAGGTCAGGGAGAGTCAATGCTTTTTGTGTGTTACTAGCCAATTTTTCAGAGAAGACAATGGCTCCCCACTCCAGTACTGTTGCCTGGAAAATCCCATGGATGGAGGAACCTGGTAGGCTGCAGTCCATGGGGTCGCTAAGAGTCAGACACGACTGGGTGACTTCACTTTCACTTTTCACTTTCATGCATTGGAGAAGGAAATGGCAGCCCACTCCAGTGTTCTTGCCTGGAGAATCCCAGGGACGGGAGAGCCTGGTGGGCTGCCATCTATGGGGTCACACAGAGTCGGACACAACTGAAGTGACTTAGCAGCAGCAGCAGCAGCAGCCAATTTTTATAGCCTCAAGACAAAGAAAATTCCTACTGGAAGGTTGGCATTAGGTAACTGATTGGGGCACTGAAGGGTGAGCACTAGTGTGGACATTTTTGCCTAATTTGGGGTCAGGCAGCTTGCTGGCAATGATCAGGGGCCTTTGGCAACAGTTACAAAGGGTCTCAGTCAGTTCTGTAGGTGAGCTTGCTTCTGGGCTTCATTCAAGACCTTGCACCTGTAACCTTGAGGCAGGAGTCCATACTTTGCAGGGGCTGATGAAGTGGCAGTAGTGAGAATAAGTTCCCTGAATGAAGGTTGACTTCTAGGACATAGACAAGGCTGAGAACTACTGATCTCAAGCATGATTGGGAAATTTGTTGTTGTTCAGTCACTAAGTCATGTCCAACTCTTTGCAACTATAGCAAGCGAGGCTTTCCTGTCCTTCACTATTTCTCAGAGTGCGATCAAACTCATGTTCATTGAGTCAGTGATACCTTCCAACAATCTTATCCTCTGCTGTCCCCTACTCCTCCTGCCCTCAATCTTTCCCAGCATCAGGGCCTTTTCCAATGAGTCAGCTTTTTGTATCAGGAGACCAAAATCACCTTCAGCTTCAGCATCAGTCTTTCCAATGAATATTCAGGGTTGATTTCCTTTAGGATTGACTGGTTTGATCTCCTTGCAGTTCAAAGGACCCTCAAGAGTCTTCTCCAGCACCACAATTTGAAAGCATCAGTTATTCAGTGTTCAGCCTTTTTTATGGTCCAAAGTTACTTTCCTTTAAACTGCTTACTCAATCTAGTTGTTGTGGGCAAAGACAATAGAAGTGGCTGCACCAAAGCTTTCCCTGGTGGCTTAGAGGGTAAACAATCTGCCTGCAATGTGAGCAATCCGGGTTCGACTCCTGAGTCAGGAAGATCCCCTGGAGAAGGAAATCACAACCCACTCCAGTATTCTTTCCTGGAGAATACCCACGGACAGAGAAGCCTTGTGGGCTACAGTCCGTGGAGTCACAGTCAGACACGACTGAGCTACTTCACTTTCACTTTTCACTTTACTTTCCTTTAAATTACTTAACTACTTTCCTTTAAATTACTTAATTCAGTTGCTGTGGGCAAAGACAATAGAAGTGGCTGCCAAGTGGCTTCCAAGTGGTCCTTTTAATAGAACCAAGAATGATTCTGGTGTCACAGCTCTGTTCAGGATGAGAAGGGTGGTGTTGTGTCAGCGACGGGGCCCTGGTGGAGGAGAACCGAGTGACACTCCTATCCATGGGCATCCCTTCACTAGGATTTGTGTTGCTGCTGCTGTTTAGTTTGTGGTTTTTTCCCTGCATGAAATTCTTGAAGGCAACAAGTAGTTTCTGTCATGGAGACCTCTTTGGAATATCCAGGAGTGCTTTACAACCTATTACAAGCAATTAGACTTCACCTGTAAACAGGTTAGACCAGGTGGCACAGATTTTACTCCCAGAAATAGCCAAATAATTGAGATGCATGGGAAGAATACAAACTCACCATAAACTGTAACCAAATCCTCAGATTTTTGCTGCCTTTTTAGATGTTGGTGCATTAATTCTCAAGAAACACTTTAAAAATAAGAGGCACACTCATGAAAGGTTAAAAATCAATGCCCACAATATAAGTGACTTTTATAGCTTTAACATCATTTTAACAATGATCTTCCCCTTTGTCTTTAAAATTGCATAAATCTCTCCAATATTTAAACAGACAAAATACACATATTTGATATATACATATTTGCATATATACACATGTGCTTGCATGCATGCATGCTAAGTCGCTGCAGTTGTGTCTGACTCTGTGTGACCCTATGGACTGTAGTCCACCAGGCTTCTCTGTCCATGGGATTCTCCAGGCAAGAATATTGGACTGGGTTGCCATGCCCTCCTCCTGGGGATCTTCCCAACCCAGGGACTGAACCCACGTCTCTTATGTCTCCTGCATTGGCAGGCAGATACTTTACTACTAATACCACCTGGGAAGGTCATATACACACACACATATATAAATTAACATTGAGGCAAGTAGATTTATATTTACATAAAAGTATTTTAGGCTTGTATGCTTGCTGGAAAATGTCATTTCCATAGTGCCACCCTGATTTTAGTTTTGTTTTTTTTTCCATTTATTTTTATTAGTTGGAGGCTAATTACTTTACAATATTCTAGTGGTTTTTGTCATACATTGACATGAATCAGCCATGGATTTACATGTGTTCCCCATCCTGATCCCCCCTCCCACCTCCCTCTCCACCTGATCCCTCTGGGTCTTCCCAGTGTACCAGGCCCGAGCACTTGTCTCATGCATTCAGCCTGGGCTGGTGATCTGTTTCACCCTAGATAATATACATGTTTCGATGTTGTTCTCTTGAAACATCCCACCCTCGCCTTCTCCCATAGAGTCCAAAATTCTGTTTTGTACATCTGTGTCTCTTTTTCTGTTTTGCATATAGGGTTATCATTACCATCTTTCTAAATTCCATATATATGTGTTAGTATACTGTATTGGTCTTTATCTTCCTGGCTTACTTCACTCTGTGTGATGGGCTCCAGTTTCATCCATCTCATTAGAACTGATTCAAATGAATTCCTTTTAATGGCTCAGTAATATTCCACGGTGTATATGTACCACAGCTTCCTTATCCATTTGTCTGCTGATGGGCATCTAGGTTGCCTCCATGTCCTGGCTATTATAAACAGTGCTGCGATGAACATTGGGGTGCACGTGTCTCTTTCAGATCTGGTTTCCTCAGTGTGTATGCCCAGAAGTGGGATTGCTGGGTCATATGGCATTAAATAAAATTTTCTACTAAAAATAATCCAGGTTTCTTTGAGGAGAAGACTGTTGCCAGAGTTGTGGTACAGAAGTCACAGAAGATGCAGAGCACCTGGGGGAAGAGAGGGTCAGAACAGAAAAAGGAAAAATGTCAATGGGAGTAAGAGCCTCTTGGAAGGAGCTCCCAGTGGTCAAATCCGAGAGAACCTGAGCAGCTAAATAAGTGATGAGAGTAATACATTGTGACATATAGTAAAGAATTATTTAAGACTTCATATTCAAATAAACAAATAAACAAACAGAGGAGGCTGACAATTTAAAAAATAATAAATGTAGAAGAGATTATGGAAATAGTATTAGATACAAAAACATTTGGGAAATAGCCCAGTAATAATTATTCAGGCAAGAATCAGCAATAAATGCTAAAATTCCCAGGTTCATATTTGTATAATTTCAACATATCTTTCCACAAGGTACTTATTAATAGCAAAGAGAAAACTAGTTACTGTATAGTGAAGAAACTGTAAGCTGACACCTCTTCCAGTGCCTATATCACATCTGAGCTTTAAGCCTGCCTTTCATCAGCTGCTCTGAGATCCTAACTGAGTGCTGTTGAGTTTCTTCTTGGTGGCTGGCAGGACGGGAAGCCTGCTCTCCCTGCCTTTGCTCTCATGGTGCTCTTCATCTGGTAGATCCCTGCATGGTTACTGCATCACCTCTACTCCCTCACGTGGTTTCTCAGTGAGGGTCACTGGCCTGGCCTCACCCCCAGACAGGGTCTCCAAACCTTCTCAGGCCGTTCTGCAGTGGGTTCCGCCATGTGGCACCTCCCTATGGACAGCTTCCTCTGCATCCCCAAAAGGCATATTCCAGCATGCTCCCTCAGAGCAGATGACAGTAGGGGCACAACCACATCATCTTCAAACCAGCCTCTGTCTCAGCCCAGGGGAGGGTCCTAATCAGATCCATTCCTCCCGTGGGTGCTCTGTATCACACTGAGCCCTGAGCATTTCGTAAGTACCAACAATGGTGGTTGCCCCCATATCTGATTCCTTTATTCCTTTATATCTGATGAGTAGCTTTCTCTCATCAACACCTTACAATTGCTCCAATTTGTAGTTAGTTTGAAACTTGACATGAAAAAAAATCTAAGGTCATGGCATCCAGCCCCATTACTTTGTGGAAAATAGGCAAAAAATGAAAGCAGTGACAGATTTTATTTTCTTGGACTCCAAAATCACTGCAGGTGGGAACTGTAGCCATGAAATTAAAAGATGCTTGCTGCTTGAAAGGAAAGCTATGGCAAACCTAGACAGCATATTAAAAAGCAGAGACATCACTTCACTGACAAAAGTCCATATAGTCAAAACTATGTTTTTTTATAGTAGTTATGCATGGATGTGAGAGTCAGACCATGAAGAAGTCTGAGGGCCAAAGAATTGATGCTTTTGAATTGTGCTGCTGGAGAAGACTCTTGAGAGTCCCTTGGACTGCAAGGAGATCAAATAAGTCAATCCTAAAGGAAATAAAATCTGAATAGTCATTGGAAGGACTGATGCTGAAGCTGAATCTCCAATATTTTGACCACTTGATGTGAACAGCTGACTCTTTGGAAAAGACCCTGATGCTGGTAAAGATAGTTAGAAAACATCACTGACTCAATGGGCATGAATTTCAGCAAACTCTACGGGTGGCTCAGTTGGTAAAGAATCTGCTTGTAATCAAGAGACCATGTACAATGTAGGAGACCCAGTTTTGATCCCTGGGTTGGGAAGATCCCATGGAGAAAGAAATGACAAGCCACTGCAATATTTATGCCTGGGAAATTCCATGGACAGAGGAGCCTGATGGGCTACAGTCCATGGGGTCACAAGAGTTGGGCACAACTTAGCAACTAAACCACCACCAGGAGATAGTGAAGGACAGGGAAGCCTGGCATGCTTCAATCCATGGGGTGGAAGAGTCAGACATGACTTAGTGACTGAACAGCAACAATAATTCTTCATAATGAACTCTCTGATAAGGTCATTGTAAATTTTGTCTCTTAATTGGATTAGATTGAGACACCACCTAAACAGGTAATCAAAGCTGACATCACTCAGCCCTAAAACATAATGACCAAATGGACTTCCTGTTTGTTACCTCTCTCCTCTCAAGCAATCATATTATTTTGTAGCGTTCTTGCCCAAAATGGATAATCTGAACTTAACCATGAGGAAGCATGGAATAAACCCAAATCAAGAGACTTAAAAATAACTGGCTGATATTCCTTAAAGGTGTGAAAGTCCAAGAAGACAATTATTAATATTTAAAGAAAACAGAATAAGTGACAGCATTAGGTTGCCCATTTTAGAGACTCCTCAGACTCTTCTCTCAGCTTTCAAAGGCCAACTTTTTAAAAAAAAGTCTGTGATTTTTTTTTTTTTTTTTTTTTTTTGACTCTGTGGGAGAAGGCAAGGGTGGGATGTTCTGAGAGAATAGCATTGAAACAAGTATACTATCAAGGGTGAAACAGACCACCAGCCCAGGTTGGATGCATGTGATTTTTTTTTTTTTTTAAGTAAAGTATAGTTGGTTTACAATGTATTAATTTGTGCTGTGTAGCAAAGTGATTCAGTTGTCACATATAGACATTCTTTTTCATGTTTTTTTCCATTATGGCTTATCTCAGGAAATGAATACAGTTCCCTGTACTATATAGGGAACTCTCATGTTGCCTACAGGATTCTACTTATGGTCCACAAGGTCCTTCATAATTATCACATTTTCTGTTCCTTCAAACTCTTCTCCAACCATCCCTATCCCCTCCATGCACCTCATGTTGTGTATCTATACTAAACCATCTTGCTGATACAATGAATACAATCTTATTTTTGTAGGCTATTCTCTGTTCTTAAAATATCCCTTACTCCTTTATCTACACAAAAGATTCTGATTAATAGACAATAGCCCAGAAGCCAACAAAACAGTACTAAAACTAATCAATGAATTTGGTAAAGTAGCAGGATACAAAATTAATATGCCTAAATTTATTGCATTTCTATATACTAAAACAAATATCAGAAAGAAATTAGGAAAACAATTCAATGTACAATATCTTCAAAAATAATAAAATACCTAGAAATAAAACTTCCTGAAGAGGTAAAAGACCTATACTCAGAAAACTACAAGACACTGATTAAAGAAATTGAAGACAACAGAAACAAATGGAAAGATAAACCATGTTCATAGATTGGAAGAATTAATATTGTTAACAGGGCCATTCTATTCAAGGCAAGCTACAGATTCAATGAAATCCCTAGCAAAATACCAGTGGCATATTTTTCAGAGGTAGAACAAATAATTCTAAATTGGTATTAAAACACAAAAGTCTCTGAATAGCCAAAACAATCTTAAGGTAAACAAACACATCAAGAGGTATCATGCCCTCTGATTTTAGACTATATTGAAAAGCTACAGTGATCAAAACAGTTTGGCACTGGCTCAAAAAACAGTCACATAGATAAATGGAACAGATAGAGAGCCCAGAAATTAACACACATACTTATGATTAATCTATAACAAGGGAAACTAGCATGAGAAAAGACAGTCTCTTCAATAAGTGGTGTTGGGAAAATTGGACAGCTACATGTGAAACAACAAAACTGGGCTACTTTCTCACAACATATACAAAAGCACACTCAAAATAGATTAAAGACTTAAATGTAAGACTGGAAAGCATAAAATTCCTAAAATAAGACATGAGCAGTAGCTCTTTGACATTTGTCTTAGAAATGTTTCTTAGATCTGTCTACTTAAGCTAGGGAAACAAAGGCTTATTTATAAGCAAATAAGATCACATCAAGCTAAAATGCTTTTGCACAAGGATGGAAACTAGTCACAAAACAAGAAGGCCGCCTACTGAATGGGAAAAGATATTTGCAAACAACAAACCTGATAAGGTGTTAATATCCAAAATATACAAGAACCCATACCACTCAACATCAAAACAAAAAAAACAAAATACGCCCCAATTAAAAAATTGGCAGAGGATCTGAATAGACGTTTTTCCAAAGAAAACATATGGATGAACAACAGGTGTGTAAGATGTGCTCAACATCACTAATCATCAGGGAAATGCAAACCCAAACCAAAACCACAATGAGATACCACCTCACACCTGTCAGAATGATCATCATCAAAAAGACAACAAATAACAAATGTTGATGAGAATGCTGGCACCCTTGTGCACCATTGGTGGAGATATAAACTGATGCAACAACCACCATGGAAAAAATATGAAAATTCAAAAAATTAGATTACCTCCAGCAATTCAACTCCTAGGCATTTATTCAAAGAAAACAAAAATGTTAACTAGAAGTGTTAGTGTTGCAATGAATATATAGACACATGTACCCTTATATTCATTGCAGCTTTACTTATAATAGCCAAGGTATGGAAGCAACCTAAGTGCCTATCAATAGATGAATGTATAAAGAAGATATACACAATGGAATGCTTTTGAGCCATAAAAAAAGGAATGAAATCTTGAAATCAATATGAATGGACCTATGGAGTATTCTGATAAGTGAAATTAAGTCAAACAGAGAAAGACAAACACTGCATGAACTAACATATGAAATCTGAAAAAAAATTAACATAACTAAACAGAAACAGGATTACAGATAGAGAGAACAAACAAGTGGTGGACAGAGGGGAGGAAGACAGAGGGTGAAAAAAATGTGAGGGAGGTTAAGAGGTACAAAGTTTAAGTTACAAGATAAAAGAGTCATAATGTGAAATGTACAACGTGGGGAATATAATCAATAGTTACATAATATTTATGTGTGGTGACAGATTACAACCAGACTTAACACTGTGATCATTTTGAAATGTATAGAAGTATTGAATCACTATGTTGTATACTATGAACTAACATAGTATTTGTAGGTCAATTATATTAAAAAATACAGATAGAAAAAGAGACCAAGATTTTTGGTTACCACAGGGGAGGTGGGGAGCAGGGGAATTGGATGCAGGTCATTGAAAGGTAAACTCTTCTAGTGATAAATAAATACTAGGGATGTAATATACCACATGATAAATGTAATTACCATTGCTGTACTTATATGTGAAAGCTGTTAAGGGAGGAAATCCTAAGAATTCTCATCACAAGAAAAATGTTTTTTTCTATTTCTTTACTTTTGAATCTATATGAGATGAGGTATGTTCACTAAACTTCCTGTGGTCATCATTTCATGATGTGTGCAAGTCAGATCATCATGCTGAAAACCTTAAACTTATACAGTGTTGAATGTAAATTATATCACAATAAAATTGAAGGAATTAAAACAGAAACATACCAGGAAAAAACACATGAGGGCTAATTTGACTGTCTCTTTTTCTGATTTTTCACCTCGTTCCCACCTCCCACTTATAATGTGATGTGTTTTTCTCTCTTCTCTTGTCCTACTCTGTAAATATTTCTAATATTGCTCTTAACAAACATTTGTGTAACCATTTGTTCGCCTGTTATTATTGTCAGGACTATGGTGTGTTTTCACTGAAGTCTAGGAATTTTGCTGTATTTTAACATGGTCAATTTTGTACTACCCAGCATGTGGTAATTCTTTGAATGCATTATTGAATGAATTAATATATTATTCCTCTCTTGCTGAATAACAAATCATCCCAGCATTTAGGGACTTGAAACATCTATTTTACTTCATTTATGGTTTCAGGGATCAGAAGCTTGTGATGGGATTGGTTGCATTGTTGATCTCAGATCCTGAAGCAATCAACTGAGGCGACAGGTTCCTCTCTCAAGATGGCTGCTTCACTTGCATCTCAGGGTCTCAGAGCTCTCTGGTCTGTGTGTGTGTGTGTATACATGTGTCTTTCAGCCACGCTCTCTCTCTCAATCCCTCTGCACTGGCATCTCATCCTTCAGAAAATCTCAACTTGTTCTTCTCACATCCCTGCAGTTCAGGGTCATTGCATTCCATGACAGCTGGCTTCCAAGAAGATGCACACAAAATACAAGTGTCCCTAAAAGTCTGGGTAGAATCTGTGAGGCTGTTTGTGATGTGGCCCTAGATTCCTAGGACATCACTTCCTTGGCATTCTATTAACAAGTAAGTCACAAAGCAGCCTGGTTTCAAAGGATGGACGATTAGAGTCTGTCTGTCACCAGCTCCTATCTATCACAATAAATAAATGGATATCCTTGGTTTACTCCAAGTACAGCATCAAGGTCTGAGTAGCTAATATATCAAAAAATAAAAATAAAATCTTAAAACAATTCCAATGGGAAATTAAAATAGTCAACATTCAAGTGTACCAGGTACTATGCTACTCTGGGAAAACTAAATGATCTGTGGGTTTGAGGAGTCAAAACCTGAAAGTGGCTATGTAGGTGAATAATAATCCCATTCAACATACAAACAGAGAACTTTATTTTATCTAGAGTAAGCTCAGTGAAAGACCAAAGTGAAATGTTCATAGGAACAAAAAAATTATTTTAACACTAGTTAATGTGTTTAGCTCTTTTAAAGAAAATTGGTAGCTTCTTAAATCGTGGAAAACATAGAAGCATAAGTGTGTCTATAAGAAATGACCACTTTGCTGGATGTGTAGGATCTAAATTTTTTGGGCTTAGTATTTTGCCAACCAACAGGTCATAACTGCAGATTGTCAGACATGACGATTAGGAGTATTATAAAGGAAGCAGAGAATAAAGAGAATGCATACTTTTCATCTAGGAAGTCTGTGCATGTCAGTTTCTGCTATGTGTATCTTGAGGACATAGGAAAACTTGTGAATGGGCAGTTGGATTTCAACTGAAGGGAACTGGTGCTGCCATGAGAGTTATGGGCGATATTATTTCTAGGACAATTACTGAAACAGGCTTTCCTTTTCTTTCTGTAATCTGGAATAGGTCCCTGATTATAGGATTTTACGTGTCCCAGAACTATTTCAAGGATGCTATTCAGCTGCTCCTCACCACCTGAAAGCAGTTTGGGAATAAGGTCACTCACCAAGTGAGTGTGTGCGCGTGTGTGCTAAGCCACTTCAGTCGTGTCAGACTCTTTGGAACCCATGGACTGTAGCCACTAGGCGCCTTTGTCCATGGGATTCTCCACGCAAGAATACTGGAGTGGGTTTCAATGCCTTCTTCCAGGGGATCTTCCGGACCCAGGGATGGAACCTGGGTCTCCTTCGTCTCCTGCATTGCAGGCAGATTCTTTATTGCTGAGCCACCAGGAAAGCCCAAGTGAGTATACAGTTCATCAATGATGCCAACAGCTGCAAACTAGTGAAAAGAAGCAATCTCTAAGGCAGCAAGGTTTGGGCACCCATGAGTGAGACTCACAATGAATCTCTCTCATATTCAGTTGCAGGAAACAGCAACCATTCCAGCTTTTTCAAGGAGAAAGGGATTTTCAACAGGAAGTTGTAACAAAACCTGTATGCCCAGTGTTCAGGAATGAATCCCCTAAACATCCCTCTAGAAGAGCTGCTACCAGTGTCACGGGAAGGATGGGGCTGTCTGGAGGCTTTCCCCACACTGTCGGGCTCAGGCACTCACTGATGAAGTGACATCCCACGAAGGTACCTATGTCTCATCAACTCCAAAGCTGGCGGCCAGAACCCTGCTACTGGGAATCCGAGAACCCCGCTGCGGGAACCGCCGAGTGGCCACACTTTGGCAGTCAGCGCAGCAGTTGTTCACCACATCCGCCAGGAATGAGCGTGATAATCAGACACACACGTACATCTATAGCTGCTGCTCCCCCGCCCCCCACACCCCCAGGACCAGGTAGCCAGGGGCTGCAGCGCAAGGGCCACCAGCAAACAGCAAACTTGGGGAAGGGCGGGTGTTGGGGGAGAAGCAGGGGGCCAAAGAAGTGGAGGGCTGGAGAACAGATCCTGGGTCGTTGTCTTCAGTTGAGCAAGTGTAAGGCACTTGCTCTAACAGCTTGTTTATATGAAGGGAATATTAATACAATTTTATTTTTATTATTTTTTTGTTGTTGTTATAGATTGTTGACTTCGGATGTATGGGGTACCGTACAGTTTCTATACTTTCCATTAAAAGGAAGTGAGTGCGAAAGTCGCTCAGTAGTGTCAGCTATTTGCGACCCCATAGACTATACAGTCCGTGGAATTCTCCAGGCCAGAATACGGGAGTGGGTAGCCGTTCCCTTCTCCAAGGGATCTTCCCAACCCAGGGATCAAATGCAGGTCTCCTGCATTGCAGGCGGATTCTTTACCAGCTGAACCACAAGGGAAGCCCAACTAAAAGGAAACGTGAGCTCAAACTTCAACAAGTTTCAATGAAGGTGTAATAGAATCTATTCTAGAACTTGAAAGCCTAAACCAAACAGGGCTATAAATGAAAGCTTAGAAACATTTTAAAATCCATTCTAAATATTAAGGAAATTTTATGTGCTTATTATAAGGATTTTAAACTATAAAGCAGTTGTTAATGTCAAGCAAGTATTGAAAAGAAATGGCACAATTTTGCATAATTATGAGAGGTAATTTTAAATTAGGTAATTTAAAATTAGGCAACACTGGATCACCTTCTAAGTGTAGCACTTGGCATAAATGATGAACACGAATGATGAAGCTGCTCCGAGGTCCCTCTGGGTGTCACTCACAGGTGTTGCTGGGGTGAAAGTGTGAGCCTATGGGATTGTGCTGCTTTGTGGGCAGGGTTAAAAACAAATTGATAAATAAAATTCCTCTTGAAATAAAAAAACTAGTCCTATTCCAGCTATATTATTAGCTTTTCTTTTCATGAGAAAACTAATATGCAAAAGCCCTCTAATTGTTCTCAGCTGTGTTGTATTTAGCAAAGATAGAGGTTTATAAATGAATATTCTTTGACTTTGGTAAAATAGTGCACATAGATGGGACTTATTGTCAAGAGCTAGGGATGATTTTGCATAAATAAAGTTAATCATGTAAACTCTCTATTAAACTGAAATCTAGACTCAGCCTCATTATCTCTATCAAGCTCTTACTAACTCTGCCTTTCACACAATTCCCCATTCTTTCTATTGCATCTTGGGTTTTCTTCTCATGTTGTTGGTTGTCTGGAATGTAGACTTTTGGTGTGAATTCCTGTCTACATCTGTAGACTGCTCTATGAGGTCAGTGTTTCTGTTTTACTCTGCTTTGAATCCCAACATCAAAAGCATAGTGTCTCACATTAAGTAGGTGCTCAACAAAAATAGGCTAAATGACTACCTATGATCACTTATGTCTTGGGCTTATTTATTCAGTTTCTCATGTTATGTTTTATTCAATATGAAAATATGTTTTAGGTACTATAGGAGAGTACCAAAGAGCATGCCTAACATTCCTTCCTGCATTTGTGTTGGAGAAAAAAATGCCAACACACCATAAAGAAATTTATGTAAAAAACAGGCTGTACAAACTATGACTTGGCTTCCCTGGTGGCTCAGACAGTAAAGTGTCTGCCTGAAATGCAGGAGACCTGGATTCGATCCCTGGGTTGGGAAGATTCCCTGGAGAAGGAAATGGCAAACCACTCCAGCATTATTGCTTGGAAAATTCCATGGATGGAGGTGCCTGGGAGGCTACAGTCCACGGGATTGCAAAGAGTCCAACATGACTGAGCAACTTCACTGGTTCACTGGTACAATCTAATCTATGTGATGGATTCAGAACTTCAGTATAGCAACTAAGATAACTCAAAAGGACAGACAGTAACAGATAACGTGTGCAGATAAATGATAAAATTATTTCTGTATGGAGTAGTCCACTGAGGTAACTGATCTAACTGGAGATTTCTGAAATTTTTACACAGGTAAATGTTTGGTTGTCACCTATTGGGGAGGATATCACGATGGCTTCATAACTAATACCAAAATATAGTAACATTGGTTCTCAACTTACAGGAAGTAACCTTCCAGAAATCTCAGTGATAAAAAGGAGGAAGTAAAATTGGAAATGCCAGAGACCCTGAAACTATTGCAGAATTTGTTTCTGTGAAGCTCTGCTCATGAATTATGCATATCCTGAGTGATCCCCAGAAGAGGACTGAGTTATTACAAACACAAACAGCTCCTGTCCTGACACCTGAGGAAATAGCAGTCCCTAGTTAAAAGCATTCACCTGAAAAACAAGTAATACACTAAAATAAATAAATAAGATAGGACTCCAGGTGGGAAAGTCTGAACATAAATAATGACAAAATTATCAAACTAGGTTTGTAAGGAATTAATTGCACTATCTGAATTAGACTTTTTTTTCTTATTTGAATTTTAGGTATTTGACTAAAGTTAAAATTATTATAAATCTACATTAATTTTAGTTTTACTTTACTCCATCTTCCTTTCTACCTTCTGATATAACTTTGAAAACAGCAAAAAGTCAATGTAATTAACATATTCAAGACTGCATATTAAATTAAATAAATAATGTACAATTAATTTTTCCATGGATACTCACTTTCAGGTCATTACTTTTCTCTCTTACTTTGGTGACATAGAATATTCTTAGGTAGCATCAATATCATCACCAATCAATTGAATGACATACATTATTTATTGTGTGTTAGAACAAATTCAATCCTTATTTGATATTAAAGGAGCATAGTTGATGAAATACTAGGATACAGAGCGATAAAGTCTTCTACAGAATCTGAAAAAAAGTGAAATATTGAATCAAATACTTTGGCAAAAAACTGGATCCTCATTTTCAAAGAAAACTGAAACTATACCTCTATGTATATCAGATATTAATCACTAAAATGTTATTATACATAAGAAAATATGTTTTTTTATATTCTTCCCACACCTGTATCTCCAAGTACTTGCTAATTATCAATGCAAGGTGGTTTCCCAAAGGAGCCAAGATAAAAATAAACTAAGATATGATATCTTTATGGAATATTTTTGAGTTATTATACATTATTTTGAGTGAATTATTTGAGTTTAGCTTTGTGTTACCTAAGAAACAAAATTTGCAACATTATGAAGATGATATAGCATTCAGGAACAGATCCTAGATTCTCTGAACTTGCTTAAAGCAAGTGACTATCAGCTCATTTTCAAAGTATTCTGAGATTTTAAAATTAAATAATTTGAAGATTATGTGGCCATTTTAACCTAAAAAAGATTTTGTTGTTTTCTTTTCCTAGAAGTATAAAAAATTTCCTTATTACCAAATAAGCTGTGTTTCCTTCTTAAGAGCATCTTGCTTATTTTTCTCTTGTTAGAAAAATAATAACTAATCATTGTAGAATATTATCTTGAGTTGATGGATGTCAGAGGGTCAGTGAAGTTTCTGAAACAGTGTGAGAAATACTACATGTACCTGCTCATGTGCATAGGTTTGGTCCATATTCTTACAGAGTCTTAAGCTGGTTTGCGGAGGGAAAAAAAAAAGTTCAACGTCTCTCAAGCCACTGATTAGTAAATACCTCTTGGTGTTGAAGTGTTTGTACCTTTCTGGTCTTCATCTTGCATCCGTCTCCATTTCTGTCTGTCTGTATCCCTCTGTACATTTATAGTTACTAATGTCAAGTATGGCAAAGAAATCATTGTTAAAAAAAAAAAGAGAGAGAGAGAGAATAGTAGCATCTGCCTGCTTGCATGTTATTTACATGTTTGTCATTTTAATGTATTATATGTATGCATCCATGCATATTCATTAACTGATTTAATTTTCTTTCACTTTCTCCCTTTTACTTATTTTTAATTAATTAATTTATTTTAATTGGAAGTTAATGATTTTACTATATTGTAGTGCTTTTTGCCATACATTGACATGAATCAGCCATAGGTGTACATGTGCCCCCATCCTGAATACCCCTCCAATCACCCTCCCCATTCCATCCCTCAGGGTCATCCCAGGGTACCAGCCCTGAGTGCCCTGTCTCATGCATTCAACCTGGACTGGAGATCTATTTCACATACGGTAGTATACGTATTTTAATGCTATTCTCTCAAATCATTTCACCCTCGCCTTTTCCCACAGAGTTCAAAAGTCTGTTCTTTATTTCTGTGTCTCTTTTGCTGTCTCGCATATAGGGTCATCATTACCATCTTTCTAAATTCTATATATATGCATTAATATACTGAATTGTTGTTTTTCTTTCTGACTTACTTCACTCTGTATAATAGGCTTACCTATTCTTTTATGTAAGTAGTGTTGGTTGTATTTCACATAGGCTTTAGTTTGCTGAATACAAAGGATGGATAGTGAATGAACTAGAAAGGAAATTAACATCACACAGAAATAGTTATGGAAAATTCCGTGTCCTTGTATTTCCCCTTAATGTGAGAACAATTTAATTTGTACAAAAATACTTGCTTATTAGGTTAAAATTATGAAGTGCTTCTGTATACTGTGTATGAGAGATTAATATGGGTGCAAAGGTAAGAATAAATGCTCAGGAACTATAGAGATAAATCATCAGGCCCATATTGGATCTCAGATTCATTCTCATCCTTCCATGCTTTCTGATGAACAGGAGGCTGAAAGGCAGCAAACTACATACCCAGATTCCCAGATCCCCAGCCACTGTCGGCTAATGGAATTCCTGGTCTGAGTGCAAAAGACTTGAAGGGAAATGGTTTTTTTCTCTTTCTGGGATGCCTCCAGCAGCAGCAGAAGCAACGGGCAAATCTGGATTTCAGGGTCATTCTCCAGCACCGGAGTTCTAGTCACGGGGGCTGCAGGAGTGCCCGAAGGACCTCTGCAGGGCAGAGTCCCTGGACTCTGGCCACAGCCAAGGCAGTGATGCTTGCGGGCAGATCAGATTGTTACCATTACTGAATCCAAGCTTGCTCTGCTTGCTGCTTGAGAGGCCAATCAATCTGAGAGAAGAGGTGGTGAGGCAAGGAATACGACTGTATTCGGAGAGCCAGCCGACCAAGAAGAAGGTAGACTAACATCTCAAAATAACCATCTTACAGGGGTCTGGATGCCAGGTTCCTTTACAGATCAGAGATGGTGGGGGTTGGGGGGGAGGTAAGGAAACAAAGTACAAAGGCCATTAATCTTGCAAGTATTTCATAGAATAGCAAGCCTCAGGCAGGAGAATGTGTTAATGTCTTCCTTCCTACCATCTACAGGTAGACTTCCCTGATAACTCAGTTGGTAAAGAATCTGCCTGCAATGCAGGAGACCACATTCAATTTCTGGATTGGGAAGATACGCTGGAGAATGGATAGGCTACTCACTCCAGTATTCTTGGGCTTCCCTTTTGGCTCAGTTGGTAAAAGAATCCACCTGCAATGCAGGAGACCTGCATTTGATCCCTGGGTTGGGAAGATCCCCTGGAGAAGGGAAAGGCTACCCACTCCAGTATTCTCATCTGGGGAATTCCATGGACTATATAGTCCATGGGGTCGCAAAGAGTTGGACACGACTGAGCAACTTTCATTCACTTACTCACCATCTACAGGTAGACAGGGTTCTGAACAGAGGCACTTTAGTTTAGCAGTCAGGCAGAGGGGCAGGATTCTCTGAGGCAGGCTATTACGTATGATTATAATAACAAAAGCAGTGGAAAGCAAGTCAAAGAAATTGTTCCAATATGGAGTCAGAATTGACTTTTCCCTGCAATAACCCCCCACTGTCAGTTCCTTCCACAATCTTGTGCAAAAGGGGTAATGACCCTTCCAACTGCTTTGTCAGTTGGATATTTCTGGGAGTGTCCACCATCATTGCCAGTGTTCCAAGTGTCCTGATTTGTCTTTATTTGTTCTTCTTGGAAAAGTGTCTATTTTATGCATATAGATTTGGAAATATTGAGCTTCAAACCCGGGAGGCAGCATTTGAAGTTAAGGAATTTAGCACTTTTCTATGTATGTGAAATTGCAAGAGTTAGAGCTCACTAAAATAATTTCTTTGTTAGTACCTCAGCTATCTGGGGCCTGCAGTTTCCTCAGGGTTTACCAGAAGGGGTGGCCACAGTCTGATGACTGTCAGATGGCAGATAGTCTCCTTCCTTGAGACTCACCACCTCATGTTTGACGGCTGCAATTGCTGAATGTTTTCCTCAGGTCTTCCCCTCTTGGTCAGGAACTTGACTAATATTTGAGAGACATTTCATGATCAATTTTTGTCTCCTGGTGCTGGGAGACTCATCCCAGATCAGGCGAAAATTCTTGATATGCCACTCTGAGTGTTAAGTTTTGGACTAGGCCTCATCAATAATTTAAATTCTCTGGACTCTGTTTAACTATAATCCAGTAGACATTTTCCCTTGTGGTTCTTCCCATACCTAGAATCACATGAGTACAGTTATTTCCTGTTATAAAAGTGATTTTCTCAAAATGTTTAGCCTATGGTTTAAGTTTTGTTGGGGGCCTGATAACACATTGCAAGAGACAACAATCTTATAAATTAGACAGGATATAGCTAATGTGGTTAGTAACGTTGATACTGATACAGTGCAACAGGGAGACAGCAAAACACGATTTAAAAGGAAACAACAATTTAAACAATGATTAGTATAACTAGTTGTGATCCAGTTGCAATAATCAAGTGACCAAAGAAGTCATAATTGACTTAACGAGTCTTCTTCAGTTTCATTGCACCTGCCATGCACACTTGTGCATGGCTTAATCTTTGAGGCAAGCATATGCTACTGCCAGGATCAATCAGGTAGAGAGAAAAAGATGAATGTTTCAATTTTGCTCACAAAAGGTATAATTTACCAAGATATTGTAAGTCATAATTAGTTTAAGGAGAAGGATTTTCTTACACCTGAAAACACAGATTTAAACCAATAATCTTTTTAGTTAGAAACCATAAAAATTACAACTGTATTTTCCAGTTTGCTCAGTCCTAGGTAGCTAATATTTTTGTTAGCAGCTTTATGAAGTTATCAGGTTCCCCACTGGAATTCTTCAATTTATTACTCACTTCAGCATTATGGTCTGAAAATCAGAAACTCATATTTATCTAGAAATCCTTTTTATAAATCTTGAAGAGGAGGCATTTTTGCAAAGGTGTCAGAGTGAAATCGTAACTGTCTATAATAACAAAAGACTTAAGAAAGCATGTTTAAATCTGATTACAGTCAATGCATTTGACAAAGCAACCCAGTTACTGCTGTTACATACAACATTTTCAGAAAATAAATAGAGTTATGACTGATAATATCCTACCAGGACATATCCAATTTTAGGAACCCTATATAATTTCTAGAATATATGTATCAAATTCCATATAATTTAAAATTTATTACCAAATTAACATACCAAGTGAGCCTAATTAGTTTAATATCTCCCTTTGGGGTGTTTCAGGGACTTTTTGAGCACCCCAAGTTAGCTAGAGCTCAAAGGAACTTTATAATAATTTGACTTTGGAAATATTGTCAAAAGAACCCTCCCCAAAAACATTTTAAAACATAACAGGTTCATATGTCATTGTGTGCATCCATGCTCAGTCTTTCTGACTCCTTGTGACCCTCTAAACTGCCCACCAGGCCTTCTGTTCATGGGATTTCCCAGGAAAGAATGTTGGAGTGGGTTGTCATTTCCCACTCCAGGGGCTCTTCCTGACCCAGAAATGGAACCTGCTTCTCCTGTATTTTCTGCATTGCAGGGGGTTTCTTTTCCCCCTTGGTATACAGTGAGCAGTAGCCACACGGTGCTGGAGTGGCTGAGAGGAGATACCCCACATCCAAGGTCAGGAGCAGCAGCTATGCTTTGTTGTAGCAGCCCGTGAAGAGACATCCCACATCCAAGGTCAGGAGTGATGGTTACGCTTCACTGGACTGGCCATGTGAAGATACCCCACACCCAAGGTCAGAGAAACCCCAGTAAGACAGTAGGCACTGAAGCAGCTGTGAAGAGATGCCCCACATCCAAGGGCAAAAGAGAAGCTCCAGCAGGATGGTAGGAGGAGCAAATTCACAATTAGAATCAAACCCCATTCCCTCCAGAGATGCTCAGAGGGCTCAAACAAACCTTCTGCGCACCAGGACCCAGGGATCCTACAGAGATTGAGACGGAACTATGTTTGAGTGTCTCCTGTGGGGGTATGGGTCAGCGATGGTCTGCCACAGGGACAGGGGCTCTGGGTGCAGCAGACTTGGGTATGACATAAGCCCTCTTGGAGGAGGTCGCCATTAGCCACATCATAGAGCTGCCAGAACTTACGCAGGACTGGGAAATAGACTCTTGGAGGGCACAATAGAACCTTGTGCACCAGGAACCCAGGAGAAAAGAGCAGAGACCACACAGGAGACTGTCCTGGACTTGCCTGTGGGGGTCTGGGAGTATCTGGCAGAGGCATGGGTTGGTGGTGGCCTACTGCAGTGCTGGGGGCACTGAGTGTAGAAGTACATGCATGGAAACTTTAAGGGAGGTCACCATTATCTTCATTATCTCCACCATAGTTTGGCCCCAGGTAAATAGCAGGGAGGGAACACAGCTCCACCATCAACAGAAAATTGGATTAATGACTTCCTGAGCATGGCCTCACCCATCAGAACAAGACCGACTTTCCCCCTCAGTCAGTCTCTCCCATCAGGAAGCTTCCTAAGCCTCTTGTCTTTCTCCATCAGAAGGCAGACAGACTGAAAACCACAATCACAGAAAACTAACCAATCTAATCACATGGACCACAGCCTTGTCTAACTCATGAAACTAAGCCATGCTGTGTAGGGCCACCCAAGATAGGCAGGTAATGGTGGAGAGTTCTGACACAGTGGTCCACTGCGGAAAGGAATGGCAAACCACGTCAGTATTCTTGCCTTGAGAACTTCATGAACAGTATGAAAAGGCAAACAAACAAACAAACAAACAGGACACTGAAAGATTAACTCTCCAGGTCAGTAGGTGCCCAATACGCTATTGGAGATCAATGGAGAAATAACTACAGAAAAAATGAAGAGACGGAGCCAAAGCAAGTACAATGCCCACTTGTGGATGAGGCTGGTGATAGAAGCAAGGTCCAATGCCGTAAAGAGCAATATTGCATAGGAATCTGGAATGTTAGGTCCATGAATCAAGGCAAATTGGAAATGGTCAAACAGGACATGGTAAGAATGAACGTCAAAATTTTAGGAATCAGTGAACTAAAATGGACTGGAATGGGTGAATTTAACTCAGATGACCATTATACCTACTATTGTGGACAAGAATCCCTTAGAAGAAATGGAGTAGCCATCTTGGTCATCAAAAGAGTTCAAAATGCAGTACTTGGATGGAATCTCAAGAATGACAGCATGAATTCTGTTTGTTTCCAAGGCAAACCATTCAATATCACAGTAATCCAAGTCTATGCCCCCACCAGTAATGCTTAAGAAGCTGAAGTTGAACGGTTGTATGAAGACCTATAAGACCTTCTAGAACTAAAACCCTAAAAAGATGTCCTTTTCATTATAGGGACCTTGAATGCAAAAGTAGGAAGTCAAAAAACACCTGGAGTAACAGGCAAATTTGGCCTTGGGATACAGAATGAAGCAGGGCAAAGGCTAATAGTTTTGCCAAAGAATACACTGGTCATAGCAAACACCCTCTTCCAACCACACAAGAGAAGACTCTACACATGGACATAACCGATGGTCAACACTGAAATCAAATTGATTATATTTGTTGCAGCCAAAGATGGAGATTTATACAGTCAGCAAAAACAAGACCAGAAGAGGACTGTGGCTCAAATCATGAACTCCTTATTGCCAAATTCAGACTTAAATTGAAGAAAGTAGGGAAAACCGCTAGGCCATTCTGGTATGACCTAAATCAAATCCCTTGTGATTATACAGTGGAAGTGAGAAATAGATTTAAGGAACTAGATCTGATAGACAGAGTGCTTGAAGAACTATGGACGGGGGTTCATGACGTTGAACAGGAGATAGGAATCAAGACCACTCCCAAGAAAAAGAAATGAAAAAAAAAAAAAAAAAGCAAAATGGCTGTATGAGGAGACCTTAAAAATAGCTGTGAAAAGAAGAGAAGCAAAAAACAAAGGAGAAAAGGAAACACACCCATTTGAATGCAAAGTTCCAAAGAATAGCAAGGAGAGATAAGAAAGCCTTCCTCAGTGGTCAATGCAATGAAATCAGTCAGTTCAGTTCAGTCGCTCAGTCATGTCCGACTCTCTGTGACCCCATGAATTGCAGCACACCAGGCCTCCCTGTCCATCACAAACTCCCGGAGTTTACTCAAACTCATGTCCATCGAGTCGGTGATGCCATCCAGCCATCTCATCCTCTGTCATTCCCTTCTCCTCCTGCCCCCAATCCCTCCCAGCATCAGGGCCTTTTCCAATGAGTCAACTCTTTCCATGAGGTGGCCAAAGTATTGGAGTTTCAGTTTCAGCATCAGTCCTTCCAATGAACACCCAGGACTAATTTCCTTTAGGATGGACTGGTTGGATCTCCTTGCAGTCCAAGGGACTCTCAAGAGTCTTCTCCACAACCACAGCACAATGAAATAGAGGAAAACAACAGAATGGGAAAGACTAGAGATCACCTCAAGAAAATTAGAGATAACAAGGGAACATTTCATGCAAAGATGGGCTCAATAAAGGACAGAAATGGCATGGACCTAGCAGAAGCAGAAGGTATTAAGAAGAGGTGGAAAGAATACCCAGAAGAACTGTACCAAAAAAGATCTTCACGACACAGATAATCATGATGGTGTGATCACTCAAATAGAGACAGACATTCTGGAATGTGAAGTCAAGTGCGCCTTAGGAAGCATCACTATGAACAAAGCTATTGGAAGTGATGGAATTCCAGTTGAGTTTTTGAAAATTCTAAAAGATGATGCTGTGAAAGTGCTGCACTCAATATGCCAGCAAATTTGGAAAACTCAGCATTGGCCACAGGACTGGAAAAGGTCAGTTTTCATTCCAATCCCAAAGAAAGGCAATCTCAAAGAATGTCAAACTACCACACAATTGCACTCATCTCACACGCTAGTAAAGTAATGCTCAAAATTCTCCAATTCAGGCTTCAACAGTATGTGAACCATGAATTTCCAGATCTTCAAGTTGGCTTTAGAAAAGGCAGAGGAACCAGAGATCAAATTGCCAACATCTGCTGGATCGCCGAAAAAGCAAAAAAGTGCCAGAAAAACATATACTTCTGCTTTATGGACCATGCCAAAGCCTTTGACTGTGTGGATCACAATAAACTCTGGAAACTTCTAAAAGAGATAGGAATACCAGACCACTTGACCTGCATGCTGAGAAATCTGTATGCAGGTCAGGAAGCAACAGACAGAACTTGACATGGTACAACAGACTGGTCCCAAATAGGAAAAGGAGTACATCAAGGCTGTATATTGTCACCCTGTTTATTTAACTTATTTGAAGAGTACATCATGAGAAACACTGGACTGGAGGAAGCACAAGCTGGAATCAAGATTGCTGGGAGAAATATCAATAACCTAAGGTATGCAGATAACACCACCCTTAAGCAGAAAGTGAAGAAGAACTAAAGAGCCTCTTAATGAAAGTGAAAGAGAACAGTGAAAATGTTGGCTTAATGCTCAACAATCAGCAAGCAAAGATCATGGCATCTGGTCTCATCACTTCATGGCTAATAGACGAGAAACAGTGAAAACAGTAGCAGACTTTATTTTGGGGGCTCCAAAATCTCTGCAGATGATGACTGCAGCCATGAAAGTAAGATATACTTACTCCTTGGAAGCAAAGTTATGTCCCACCTAGACAGCATATTAAAAAACAGAGACATTATTTTGCCAACAAGGGTCTGTCTAGTCAAGGCTATGTTTTTCCCAGTAGTCATGTATGGCTGTGAGAGTTGGACTCTAAAGAAAGCTGAGCACCGAAGAATTGATGCTTTTGAACTGTGGTGTTGGAGAAGACTCTTGACAGTCCCGACAGTCCCTTGGACTGCAAGGAGATCCAACCAGTCCATCCTAAAGAAATCAGTCCTGAATAGTCATTGGAAGGACAGATGCTGAAGCTGAAAATCCAATATTTTGGCCACCTGATGTGAAGAGCTGACTCATTTGAAAAGACTCTGATGCTGGGAAAGATTGAAGGCGGGAGAAGGGGATGACAGAGGATGAGATGGTGGGATGGCATCACCGACTCGATGAGCATGAGTTTGATGGGCTCTGAGAGTTGGGGATGGACAGGGAGGCCTGGCCTGCTGCAGCCCATGGGGTCATAAAGAGTCAGACTGAACTTAGCAACTGCACTGAATTGATGAAACATAGCCAAAGTGACAATAAAAGATTTCAAAGGCAAATGCAGATTGCTTTAAAAGTAAATAAACTTAAAATCTCTTACCAAAGGCAATTCAACATCTTCAGTAAGCTTGTCCTTTCTAAGAGAGAGAAAAGCCAAATTTAAGTTTTGCACTAGTTTTCTTCCATGGTCCATTTACTCAAACTTGTTTTAAAACTTAGTCAATCCTGTATAAAACTCTTTTTTATTATTTTTTTTAAGAATTTTCATGTACAAAACTCATGTATAAGTCTCCTTTTTTGAGAATTTTCACAAACTTTCCATCAATTAATTCACTGTAGCATAATTTTAACTTTCAAGTTGTTGCATATCTGGAGAGATTCTAAAATATAATTATTTCTAAAAGTTTACTCAAAATTTTTTTCTCATTAGCGTTTTTCCTCAAAAGTTTCTTCATATTGACTTCCTTTCCTAGTTGACAAATTTGCAACATATGATTAGATCCTATTTAGCCTATTTATTCTTGGTCTTCCTTTGTGGCTCAGCTGGTAAAGAATCTGCCTGCAGTGCGGGAGACCTGGGTTTCATCCCTGAGTTGGGAAGATCCCCTTGAGAAGGGAACGGCTACCCATTCCAGTATTCTGGCCTGGAGAGTTCCATGGACTGTATAGTCCATGGAGTTGCAAAGAGTCGGACATGACTCAGTGACTTTCACTTCAGTCAGTTCAGTTCAGTCGCTCAGTCCTGTCCGACTCTTTGTGACCCCATGAATCACAAAACGCCAGGCTTCCCTGTCCATCATCAACTCCCACAGTTTACTCAAACTCATGTCCATCGAGTCGGTGATGCCATCCAGCCATCTCATCCTCTGTCGTCCCCTTCTCCTCCTGCCCCCAATCCCTCCCAGCATCAGGGTCTTTTCAAATGAGTCAGCTCTTCGCATCAGGTGGCCAAAGTATTGGAGTTTCAGCTTCAGCATCAGTCCTTCCAATGAACACCCAGGACTGATCTCCTTTAGGATGGACTGGTTGGATCTCCTTGCAGTCCAAGGGACTCTCAAGAGTCTTCTCCAACACCACAGTTCAAAAGCATCAATTTTTCGGTGCTCAGCTTTCTTCATAGTCCAATTCTCACATCCCTACATGACCATTGGAAAAACCATAGCCTTGACTAGATGGACCTTTGTTGACAAAGTAATGTCTCTGCTTTTTAATATGCTATCTAGGTTGGTCATAACTTTCCTTCCAAGGAGTAAGCGTCTTTTAATTTCATGGCTGCAGTCACCATCTGCAGTGATTTTGGAGCCCAGAAAAATAAAGTCTGATGCTGTTTCCACTGTTTCCCCATCTATTTGCATTGAAGTGATGGGACCAGATGCCATGATCTTAGTTTTCTGAATTTTGAGCTTTAAGCCAACTTTTTCATTCTCCTCTTTCACTTTCATCAAGAAGCTTTTTAGTTCTTCTTCACTTTCTGCCCTAAGGGTGGTGTCATCTGCATATCTGAGGTTATTGATATTTCTCCCAGCAATCTTGATTCCAGCTTGTGCGTCTTCCAGCCCAGCATTTCTCATGATGTACTCTGCATATAAGTTAAATAAGCAGGGTGACAATATACAACCTTGATGTACTCCTTTTCCTATTTGGAACCAGTCTATTGTTCCATGTCCAGTTATAACTGTTGCTTCCTGACCTGCATATAGGTTTCTCAAGAAGTGGGTCAGGTGGTCTGGTATTCCCATCTCTTTCAGAATTTTCCAGTTTACTGTGATCCACACAGTCAAAGGCTTTGGCATAGTCAACAAAGCAGAAATAGATGTTTTTTCTGGAACTCTCTTGCTTTTTTGATGATCCAGCAGATGTCGGCAATATGATCTCTGGTTCCTCTGCCTTTTCTAGAACCAGCTTGAACATCTGGAAGTTCATGGTTCACATATTGCTGAAGTCTGGCTTGGAGAATTTTGAGCATTACTTTGAGATGAGTGCAATTGTGTGGTAGTTTGAGCATTCTTTGAGATTGCCTTTCTTTGGGATTGGAATGAAAACTGACCTTTTCCAGTCCTGTGGCCACTGCTGACTTTTCCAAATTTACTGGCATATTGAGTGCAGCACTTTCACAGCATCAACTTTCAGGATTTGGAATAGCTCAACTGAATTCTATCACATCCACTAGCTTTGTTCTTAGTGACACTTTCTAAGGCCCACCTGACTTCACATTCCAGGATGTCTGGCTCTAGGTGAGTAATCACACCATCATGGTTATCTGGGTCATGAAGATCTTTTTGTACAGTTCTTCTGGGTATTCTTGCCACCTCTTCTTAATATCTTCTGCTTCTGTTTGGCCCATACCATTTCTGTCCTTTTTCGAACCCATCTTTATGTTAAACTTAGGCACAATATAATGTTGATGTCTCAAGACATGTCTATATTAATTAGATCAACAAACCTAAACATTAATACCAGGTACCAATTTAATATTGAATATTTCCCAGTTTATGTAGACATGAAAGTCATCCTGGCAAGTTTCTCTTTTATTAAAATTAAATAGAGCTCTTTATTCTTGTCAGCAAATATTACGGACAGAGGAACCTGGCAGGCTACAGTCCATGGGGTTGCAGAGACACAACTGAGCAAGTAACACTTTATAAATCCAATTCTAATAATACTTTTTAGGAGTAGAGACATCTCATATATATAATGTGTACACAGATTAAAAGGCAAACTAGACATATGAACCAGGTATTATAATAGAAATTTAAAACTTACAAAGATAATATATTAAGGTTCCTTACTGAGATTACTAAGACCTACTATCTGTAAGTTTGGCTAAGGGAGCATTACCAGAGTTATGAATTTAAAAGTGTCATTTTTTCTCCCTAGGTTTCAGGTCCTGTCTGCTTAAGCTAATTCAAGTCCTGTGGCCTGTATTTATATTTCTGGTTTTTAGACATTTGCGTGGAAAACACAGTTGATTTAGTTTCCCAAAGAATATTTTTGTCACCTAAAGTTACTGAAATCAGTTTTAATTAAACTGAAATTTGTTTTAAGAATTGCAAATTCTAAAATTCAGAGCTTAATTTATCATGTATTTGAAGGTCTGAATAAGGCTTTCAGCAAAGGCTTTTTGGGTTTAACCCAAAGCTAAAATCACTCTTTTTATCTTTATTAGCCGTTGCATGTTAGTTCTGGTTTTGCTTATTTGTATGACTCAGATAACTCTGTTGATTACTACATTCAGTAAATATTTTCTTGTATTTAGAATTTTTTTTTTATTTTTTTGGTAAGTACTTACTTTTATTTCAGCCAATTAAGTAGAGCTCTTTTACAAATCGACAGTAGCAATATTATACAAAGACACATGCAACCACACAAACAGAGAGGCCTCAGTTCTTATTTTAAGATTTCAGTCCTGAGTCAGATGAATGTGAAAGTGAAGTCTCTCAGTTGTGTCCGACTCTTTGCAACCCCATGGACTGTAGCCTACCAGGTTCCTCCGTCCATGGGATTTTACAGGCAAAAATACTGGAGTGGGTTGCCATTTTCTTCTCCAGGAGATCTTCTCAACCCAGGGATTGAACCTGGGTCTTCTGCATTGTAGGCAGACGCTTTACCGTCTGAGATAAAGCAGTGTAAAACCCATGTTTACAAAAGAGGTTGAATTAAAAGTGGATTTTTCACAGATAGAAAAAACTCACTGGATTGGACAGCTAAATATCTGCGAAAAAGCACTTAGGATTTCTAATTACCTTGAAGAAGCCAACTTCAAAATTACTTTACTCTCTCAGAAATTTGCATTTTAAAAATACAACACAGATGAGGATTCCCAAGAAGACCAGATAGGAAATTTACATCCCAAAGATACAAGCAAGTTCTTCAGAGGATGAATTTTTTTCTCTTTTGTTTAATACCGAAGGGGAAAGTGGTGAAGGTAACAGGAAATACAGGCTGAGGAATCTGTCTCAGAATCCTGCCAGGAAAGTGGCCAGTGGGTACCTTACCTGAAGTATTTCTCACTTTTTAGCTCAAGTAGTTAGTACCAGATGTCTGTGCATTACCAAAGTAACCAGAATAAACCAAAACCTAGTCAGCCCAAAAGTTACATTAACATGACTGATAGGGCCCACATGGGGTCTCATTGATAAGATGGCTCATTATGTCGAACTCACAAACAAAGAAAAAAATCACAGTGATCCATGAGACTGACCAAATTGCCCAAATGGCATTCTGTTATCTCACTGGCATCTATCTTTGCAAAGCTGCAAGACCACCAGATTCCAGACCTCTGGCTATGTGACCATCCCTTCAGAGAATTTTTCATTGGTGGGGTATAAGAAGGACTCCGTCAGAAAGGGAGGACACTGGTTCTCGTTAAGGGCCAGTCACCCCCTCTTTTCCCTCTAATAAATTTCCCTTTTCTTGCCTGACTTCCTGGTTCACTCTCTTTTTCTCTGAACTCACTTTACAATGACTTCCCAGTCCCATTAGGCCTGTGACCTTTGTCCAAAGTGCCTTATGAATGGAGTTTTCCTTCACAGGGGCAACTCCTCAAGTTAGAGCCAAAACTATTTTCTCAATGGTGTTCCCTCAAATCATCCCACCCTCCCCTTCTCCCACAGAGTCCAAAGGTCTGTTCTTTATATCTGTCTCTTTTGCTGTCTCACATATAGGGTCACTGTTACCATCTTTCTAAGTTTCATATATATACATTAATATACTGTACTGGTGTTTTTGTTTTTGACTTATTTCACTCTGTATAATAGGCCCCAGTTTCATCCACCTCATTAGAACTGATTCAAATGAGTTCTTTTTAACATCTGAGTAATATTCCATTGTGTCTGTACCACAACTTTCTTATCCATTTGTCTGCTGATGGACATCTAGTCTGCTTCCATGTCCTAGCTATTGTAAACAGTGCTACAATGAACATTGGGGTACATGTCTCTCTTTCATTCTGGCTTCCTTGGTGTGTATGATCAGCAGTGGGATTGCTGGGTCATATGGGAGTTATATTTCCAGTTTTTAAAGGAATCTCCACACTGTTCTTCATAGTGGCTGTACTACTTTGCATTGCCACCAACAGTGTAAGAGGGTTCCCTTTTCTCTACACCCTCTCCAGCATTTATTGCTTGTAGACTTTTGGATAGCAGCCATTCTGACCAGTGAGAGATGGTACCTCATTGTGGTTTTGATTTGCATTTCTCTGATAATGATGTTGAGCATCTTTTCATGTGTTTCTTAGCCATCTGTACATCTTCTTTGGAGAAATGTCAGTTTTGTTCTTTGGCCCATTTTTTGGGTCATTTATTTTTCTGGTATTGAGCTGCATGAGCTGCTTGTTTGTTTTTAAGATTAATTATTTGTCAGTTGCTTCATTTGTGATTATTTTCTCCCATTTTGAAGGCTGTCTTTTCACTTTGCTTATAGTTTCCTTCGTTGTGCAAAAGCTTTTAAGTTTAATTAGGCCCCATTTGTTTATCTTTGCTTTTATTTCCATTACTTTGGGATGTGGGTCATGCAGGACCTTGCTGTGATTAATGTTGGAGAGTGTTTTACCTATGTTTTCCTCTAGGAGTCTTATAGTTTCTGGCCTTACATTTAGGTCTTTAATCCATTTTGAATTTATTTTTGTGTATGGTGTTAGAAAGTGTTCTAGTTTTATTCTTTTACAAGTGGTTGACCAGTATTCCCAGCACCACTTGTTAAAGAGATTGTCTTTTCTCCACTGTATATTCTTGCCTTCTTTGTCAAAGATAAGGTGTCTATTGGTGCGTGGATTAATCTCTGGGCTTTCTATTTTATTCCATTAATCTATATTTCTGTTTTTATGCCAGTACCATACTGTTTTGATGACTGTAGTTTTGTAGTATAGTCTGAAGTCAGGCAGGTTGATTCCTCCAGTTCCATTCTCCTTTCTCAAGATTTCTTTGGCTCTTGGAGTTTTGTTTGTTTGTTTGTTTATTTTGTTTCCATACAAATTGTGAGATTATTTGTTCTGTTCTGTGATATAATCTATAGATTGCTTTGGGTAGTATACTCATTTTCACTATATTAATTCTTCCAATCCATTGACATGGTATATTTCTCCATTTATTTGTGTCATCTTTGATTTCTTTCATCAGTGTTTATAGTTTTCTATATATAGGTCTTTTGTATCTTTAGGTAGATTTATTCTTATGTATTTTATTCCTTTTGTCACAATGGTGAATGGAATTGTTTCCTTAATTTCTCTTTGTGTTTTCTCATTGTTAGTGTATAGGAATGCAAGGGATTTCTGTGTATTAATTTTATATCCTGCAACTTTACTATATTCATTAATTAGCTCTAGTATTTTCTGTTGGTGTCTTTAGTGTTTTCTACGAAGAGGATCATGTCATCTGCAAAGAATGAGAGTTTTACTTCTTCTTTTCCAATCTGCATTTCTTTTATTTCTTTTTCTGCTCTAATTGCTGTGGCTAAAACTTCCAAAACTACGTTGAATACTAATGGTGAGAGTGGGCACCCTTGTCTTGTTCCTGACTTTAGGGGAAGTGCTTTCAACTTTTCACCATTGAGGATAATATTTGCCATGGGTTTATCATATGTGGCTTTTATTATGTTGACGTATGTTCCTTCTATGCCTGCTTTTGGGAAGGTTTTGTTTTTTTTGTTGTTGTTGTTATCATAAATAGATGTTTTATTTTGTCAAAGGCTTTCTGTGCATCTATTGAGATAATCATATGGTTTTTATCTTTCAATTTGTTAATGTGGTGTATCACATTGATTGATTTGTGGATATTGAAGTGTCCTTGCATCCTTGGGATAAAGCTCACTTGGTCATGATGTATGATCTTTTTAATATGTTGTTTGACTGTTTGCTAGAATTTTGTTGAGGATTTTTGCATCTATCTTCATCAGTGAAATTAGCTTGTAGTTTTCCTTTTCTGTGTCATCTTTGTCTGGTTTTGGTATTAGGGTGATGGTGGCCTCATAGAATGAGTTTGGGAGTTTACTTTCCTGTGCAATTTTCTGGAAGAGTTTGAGTAGGATAGATGTTAGCTCTTCTCTAAATTCTTGGTAGAATTCCCTGTGAGGCTATCTGGTCCTGGGTTTTGGTTTGTTGGAAGATTTTTTATTACAGTTTTGCTTTCTGTGCTTGTGATGGGTCTTTTAAGATTTTCTATCTATTCCTGGTTCAGTTATGAAAGGTTTTGTTTTCCTAAGAATTCATCCATTTCTTCCAAGTTGTCTATTTTATTGTCATATAGTTGCTGATAGTAGTTTTTTATGATTCTTTGTATTTCTGTGTTGTCTCTTATGATTTCTCCATTTTCATTTCTAATTTTGTTGATTTGATCATTCTCCCTTTTTTTCATGATGAATCTGGCTAATGTTAACCTTTGCTCCTTGGAAGAAAAGTTATGACCAAACTAGAGAGAATATTAAAAAGCAGAGACATTACTTTGCCAACAAAGGTCCATCTAGTCAAAGTTATGGTTTTCCAGTAGTCCTGTATGGATGTGAGAGTTTGATTCTAAAGAAAGCTAAGCACTGAAAAATTGATGCTTTTGAACTGTGGTGTTGGAGAAGACTCTTGAGAGTCCCTTGGACTGCAAGGAGATCCAACCAGTCCATCCTAAAGAAAACAGTTCTGAATATTCATTAGAAGAACTGATGCTGAAGCTGAACCTCCAATCCTTTGGCCACCTGGTGCAAAGAACTGACTCATTTGAAAAGATCCTGATTTTTGTGAAAATTTTTGGGAAAGATTGAAGGTGGGAGGGGAAGGGGATAACAGAGGATGAGGTGGTTGGATGGCATCACAGACTCAATGGACATGAATTTGAGTAAACTTTGGGAGTTGATGATGGACAGGAAGACCTGGTGTGCTGCAGTTCATAGGATGACAAAGAGTTGGATACAACTGAACTGAACTGAGCTGGCTAGTGGTTTATCTATTTTATTTATCTTCTCAAAGAACCAGCTTTTACTTTTGTTGATTTTTGCAAATTGCTAAGGTCTAATTTGTTTTTTCCTCATTTATTTCTGCCCTAATTTTTATGATTTCTTTCCTTCTACTAACCCTGGAGTTCTTCGTTTCTTCTTTTTCTAGTTGCTTTAGGTGTAAAGTTAGGTTATTTATTTGATTTTTCTCTTTTTTCTTGCGGTAAGCTTGTACTGCTTTGAACCTTCCCCTTAGCACTGCTTTTACTGAATCCCATAGATTTTGGGTTGTCGTGTTTTCATTTTCTTCGTTTCTATGCATATTTTTATTTCTGTCTTGATTTCTTCTGTGATTTGTTTGTTATTCAGAGGTGTGTATTTTAGCCTCCATATGTTTGTATTTTTAATAGTTTTTTCTTTCCTGTAATTGACATGCAATCTTACTTCATTGTGATCAGAAAAGGTGCTTGAAATGATTTAATTTTTTTTTTTTTTCATTTACCATGGCTAGATTTATGGCCCAGGGTGTGATCTATCCTGGAGAATGTTACATGTGCACTTGAAAAAAAGGTGAAATTCATCGTCTTGGGGTGAAACGTCCTATAGGTATCAAATAGGTCCAACTGGTCCATGTATTATTTAAAGTTTGTGTTTCCATGTTAATTTTCTGTTTGGTTGTTCAATCCATACGTGTGAGTGGGATATTAAAATCTACCACTATTATTGCGTTACTGTTAAGTTCCCCTTTCATACTTGTTAGCATTTGCCTTACATAGTGTGGTGTTCCTATGTTGGGTGCATATATATTTATAACTGTTATCTTCTTCTTGGATTGATCATTTGATCATTATGCAGTGTCCTTCTTTGTCTCTTTTCGTGGCCTTTATTTCAAAGTCTATTTTATCTGATATGAGTATTGCTACTCCTTCTTTCTTTTGGTCTCCATTTGCATGAAATATCTTTTTCCAGCCCTTCACTTTCAGTCTGTATGTGTCCTTTGGTTTGAGGTGAGTCTCTTGTAGACAGTATATACAGGGGTCTTGCTTTTGTATCCATTCAGCCAGTCTTTGTCTTTTGGTTGGGGCATTCAACCCATTTACTTTTAAGGTAATTATTGATAAGTATAATCCCATTGCCATTTACTTTGCTGTTTTGGGTTCAAGTTTATAAACCTTTTCTGTGTTTCCTGTCTAGCGAAGATCCTTTAGTATTTGTTGAAGAGCTGGTTTGGTGGTGCTGAATTCTCTGAGCTTTTGCTTGTCTGTAAAGCTTTAGATTTCTCCTTCATATTTGGATGTGATCCTTGCTGGGTAGAGTAATCTGGGTTGTAGGTTTTTCTCTTTCATCACTTTAAGTATGTCCTCTCATTCCCTTCTGGCCTGAAGAGTTTCTATTGAAAGATCAGCTGTTATCCTTATGGGGATTCCCTTGTGTGTTATTTGTTGATTTTCCCTTGCTGCTTCTACTGTTGGTAGAGCCCAACACCACTTCCCCTCTCCAACATGGTACTCCTAATAAATTGGCATGTTCTGTAAAGGAAAAGCCCAAATTGAGGAGGGAATATTTTCCCAGTGTGCACACCAGAGTGACTTAGCCTATAAAATCAAATCTGTCAACTTGTAACACAAAAGAGCACACAAAACCACAAACAAATGAACTGGCTATTGAGTTAGGTAGTCTTCCCTATGAAATTGAATCCTTTGACTCATAGAAGTTTCTCAGTTCCTTGCTTCAACTGCCAAGTGCTGGGGTAGCTAACACTGCTTCTGGGAATCCTGAAGGAAGATCTTCAGGACAGAAGGTCCCAGCAGCTTCCTCTGATTCTCTCTAAGTCCAGCTAACCATGTTCAGCGAGGTTCCTGGCTGACTTGCCAAACTTGTTACTGAGTCCAGGCTCACTCTGCTCATCACACAAGAGGTCAATGAATCTGAGAAATGAGATGTTGAGGCAAGGAATATGACTGTATTCAGAGAGCAGGCTACCTAAGAAGATGACCGAGTAATGTCTCAAAATAACCATCTTACTGAGGTCTGGATGTCAGGTTATTTCATACACCTGAGATGGTGCAGAAGTGAGGAAACAGTGGAAAAAGCCATTAATCTTGAAAATATCTCATAGAATAACAAGCCTCAGGCAGGAGTATGTGTTAATTTCTTTCTCCCTACCATCTACAGGTGAACAGGGTTCTAAAGAAAAGCACTTTAGTTTAACAGTCAGGCAGAGGGGCAGGATTCTCTGAGACTGGCCACTATGTATAAGTATAATAACAAAAGCAATGGAAAGCAAAGTAAAAAAAAAAAAAAAAAAAAATTCCAATATGGAGTCATAATTGACTTCTCCAGGCAATAAGATCTTCCTCCATGAGTACAGACACATGAATGACATCTACATAGGCTGCAGGTGGAAATGTATCCCACAGTGACCTGGGAAAATAAGAGGAATAGAGAAAGAGACCAAGAGCAATGAGCTAAAGCTTTATAAACCTGCTGTGTTTATTCAAATCAGTGCACTAGTTTGTATGTATGATTTAAGAAAACAAAATCTAGCAAGAAAATTACTTTAATAAGCATTTCAAAGTTACATATTTTTTAAAAAAACCTTTTATGAATAATTTTAACAAAGTTAAATTAACAAGTTTTATATAATTGTGGGAATCACTAAGTTAATAGTTTCTTACTTAAATTGAGTATTTATTTCAGAATAATTCTTCAAGAAGCAGGTTTCAAGCTGTCAAGAAAGCCACTTTTCAAGAACAAAATTATATAATGAATAATTTTTATAGAATGAAGATTATCTTAGAAAGCATCAGGTCAACACTCTTTTTTTTTCCAAGTGAACAAAAGGATAGCTCTGACACTTGCTAAAATTCACAAGACCAGCTGGTAATAAACCAAGACAGCATCCACATTTCTTTCTGTATAATTGCTACATTATTGCTAGAAGCAGAGTGGTCAGAACAAAAGGATTCTGAACTTAGGTGGGTTTGCTGAAATTTTACAGGCACATGGACCCTACAACCCTGCCAGAACACCAAGGAGAGGAGAGAAAATGTTGATGCTTTGGGAAAATTGTGAATTCACATAATTACAGGCTTTAATGACTGTATTTTATAAATGACATTAGGCAATTTCACATGTCTGTAAAGTTTCCCTTGCTCAACTGATTTTCTTAGATGATTTTGTTTCAGCTATTTTGTTGAATGTTTTAAAATTGCTATTCTTTAGGCTCCCAATTGTCAAGTATCTGCAATTTCATATCATTCATTTTAATAAAGAGTTGTTATTCCCATTAGACCTTTTTGATTTAAGAAAAATTCAAGAGGTTCCAAATGCATCATATCATATCAGAAACTTTTGTTAATATTATCTTAGAGGCAGAAGTTCTCTGAAATCTTCAAAGACCTCTTGGTTTTTATGCTTATCCTCTTACCCTGTACCTGTGGACAGTCAATCCGCTAACCAAATATTGAATCAGTTGTTGCAGAGGATCTATTAAGGGTATGGGTGGGGAAACACCCATTGATGGTCACTGGGACACATTCTTTGGAATCCAATGGACGACTTATATGATTAAGTCTTGGTATGAATTCAGGCAGGCTTCCTTGATGGCTCAGTTGGTAAAGAAACCAATGCAGGAGAACATAAGACACAGGTTCAATCCCTGGGTTGGGAAGATCCCCTGGAGGAGGAAATGGCAACCCACTCCACTATTCTTGCCTGGAAAATCCCATGGTCAGAGAAGTATGGCAGGCTAAGTCCACAGGGTCACAGAATCAGACACAACTGAGTGACTAAGCACACACAAGCATAATGAGTTCAGGCATGACCGGGAAAAAAAAAAAGGCAAAACAAAACTGGGGAGGGGACCCCCTCCCAAGATGGATGTCAATGTCCAAGAGCAAGAGCACAGTGTGGAGAAAATTCATAAAATCAACAATTTATCTAACC
>NC_057413.1:33164244-33168646 GCF_019320065.1 Cervus canadensis
GCAAAACACTCTCCGACATAAACCACAGCAAGATCCTCTATGACCCACCTCCCAGAATATTGGAAATAAAAGCAAAACTAAACAAATGGGACCTAATGAAACTTAAAAGCTTTTGCACTACAAAGGAAACTATAAGTAAGGTGAAAAGACAGCCCTCAGATTGGGAGAAAATAATAGCAAATGAAGAAACAGACAAAGGATTAATCTCAAAAATATACAAGCAACTCTTGAAGCTCAATTCCAGAAAAATAAATGACCCAATCAAAAAATGGGCCAAAGAACTAAACAGACATTTCTCCAAAGAAGACATACAGATGGCTAACAAACACATGAAAAGATGCTCAACATCACTCATTATCAGAGAAATGCAAATCAAGACCCTTATTCTGGGAAAGAAGGCAAAAGGAGAAGAGGATGGCAGAGGATGAGATGGTTAGATAGCATCACTGACTCAATGGACAAGAATGTGAACAAATTCTGGGAGATAGTGAAGGACAGGGGAGCCTGGTGTGCTGCAGTCCATGAGGCTGCAAAGAGTCAGATATGACTTAGTGACTGGACAACAACAAAAATAAGCCAAGTTTAGTTATTACAGCCAAACATTACAATCCAAAGTGAACAAGATAAAAACATACATTAACGGGGGTCATGGAAAACAAATGAGTAACAAGTAAATACATTTATGTATATATCAGATTGTAATATATGCTATAAGGAAAACAAAATTTAGGAGCATGACAGGGGAAACTGGTGTCCTGTATTAGACAGGGTGGCCAAGGAAGGACTCTGAGGAAGAGATATTTGAGATGTAACGGGGTAGGGGAGGCAGGATACAGGCCCTGTGGTGACAAGGGGAAGAGGGTATGGCACATTCATACAAAGCTGCCGTTAAAATTAGGGAGAACAGTAAAAGCATTCTCTTGTCTTTGCTGTGCGGGAACTTGCACGTGACTCCTATTGTTGCAGACCTTGAAATGGGATTCTCAGTTGATCCTGAATAAATGCCTTTTTGCTGGCAAAATATCTGTCAAACTATTTGTTTAAGACAAACAAGAGGTATTTCTCGCAGGATGATCTGCACCTTGGGTTTCACTCATATCTAATTTAGATGATATTTAGATGAGATTTTGAACTTAACTAGAGTGAATTAGGACTTCTAGGGCTGATGGGAAGGGATGAATATACTTTGCATGTGACAAATACATGTTTTGAGTCAAGGGCAGAATGTTATAAACTGTGAGAACTATCTTCAGAACTATATGAAATAAATTAGTTATTTGTTAAAAAGTAACTTAAGATATCTAGATGGATTCTCATAAGATGTTGGATGCTAATCATCCTGTTTGTGATGCCAATTATCTCTCTGTTCACACTGTTTGCTGAACACAGGGTAGACAAGGCATGAGCTAAGAGGCTAGAAGAAGTCTCAAGGAGCCACAGGAATGACAGACACATTTGTTCTCTCTTGGCTAACGCAGCAGCCATAGCAGTAGATACGCTGTATTCTCTCCGCTCATGGCTGATCTAATGGACACAGCCATGACACAGCAATAATCCCATCGGTTCCTTAGGTGGAGCTCATATATGCATACCACACACAACCCATGACCTTGTGATGCACACGTGCAGTGCTACACATGGTCTCAGTTGTTACATAGTCATTATTTACAAAACATGGGGTGAGAGAGCCTGAACACACCATCTTAGCTAATTTGCTCTCTTCCCACAGATGTGTCCTGGAATCTGTCTTCCCTAAGAAGTTGTTAATTATTGACAAATGTGACAGAATGGCATGTAGTACAGAATCCTATTTGTTTACACGAATTTGTGCAACTGAGTCTGTGTTTCTGTTTCATGTGTTCATGCATATGTATATCCATAGAAAACTTATAAAAATAGCTCCCCAAATTGACAGTGATGGTATTTCCCAGGGCTAGGACTTATTATAGATATCAGAGGCCTTTGAGTTTTTATCTTATACCCACAAATTTCGTACACATCCTTATTTTAAGAAGGATTATTTTAAAATAGTAATTTTAAAGTTTATATGTATATATTTATGTATATGTTAGTATATGTAAAATTATATGTAGAACTAAGAAATACAATCTTGAAACAGTCCCTTCTGAATTTGATTGTAGGTTTTCAGGTTTTTCTTGACTCTGGTTTTAACTCTTAATAAGATGTTCATCAGCCAATTTGTCTGTCAGTTTACATTTGGATGAATGTATTGTTTACAAACTCAAACTGATAAATTTCACCATCGAATTTACTGAGGTGATATTGCATTTTATGTTCCAACAAGCATATCATTAATGTTTAAGAATTCATCCTAGCACTTAAATATAGCATCAGTGTGGTTGTGACAAATGGATTTCTTTAATGAATTGTAGCACTAACCTTGCACAAAAGTCAGTTCTTTCAATCACCTATTACTTGTGTCGTGTTCAAAGAACCACCAGAAAGCCTTTTCTTTTATAAATGGTACAAACATCTTCTGCAAAGCACCTCTATTTTTGTCTCAGTTTGAAGTCACTTCTCAGATAAATGCATTTCTGACTCTTCCAGCCAGGATTAGTTCTCCCCTCAGTAGGGCAAACTGTCTTGGTTCTATTGTTTCCTTTGCTCTCTGATTATAGTCTATGCCGATCCTGTTGTTTGACACTCACCCCTAGAATACCATGAGCTCCCATAGGAAAATTGATGTGCCTCTTACAACAAAAACAAGTAGTATAAGAGTTTATTCCCTTAAACCAAAAGTTCTTCAAATCTAAAGTTAAACAAATAAGCAACCAGAAAGTAAGTATAATCCTACAATGAAAAAAATTACTATTTTCCTCACATCCTAAATCTTTTTATACAATTATAATTTGTGTATACCTAAAAATATTTGCCAAAACATTACTCTATATTAACTTTTACAAAACTTGCCTTTTTGGACTAGTGAATATATCATGAATATATTTTCATAGTAAAATATTATTCTACAACACATTAGTAGTGATACAATTTCTTTGCATATACATCAGTGTTATTTTAATCCATCTTTTCATGTTAGAGTTTTGGGGTTTTTCTATTTTTTTTTTTTTCCTGAAGCATATGATTAGGTTAGATTTAAAAAAACAAACAAACAAAAAAAGATTAATGTTGAGAATAAAGAGAAAACACACATCTGGAAGCAGCTAAGAGCTGTCTTTCCTTCACTCAGTATTTTGCATCTTCTGCTGTCTAGCCTCCACCCCACCTTCCCAACCCAGGACACTCACTTCCAAGTGACTACCAAGTTTGCTCGTCTCTGGGGTCACTTTTGATGTACTAAGGCCTACTTCATTTCCATTCCTTCACATGGCATCATAAAATCCTAGTTGTCTCTTTTCCAGGACATCAGGGTGGGTCTTATCAAATTTGTAATTATTTAAGCCATACACAAAACAGTATTTAATGTTTTAATTCTGTAGCTTGCACAAAATCCTGGGAAATTTTCTTTAATTTTATCTTTATCTTTGGCTTTTCATGTGCTAGATGGATAGGTAATGTAACTTCTTTTAAATAATTGCAAAACTCCTAATCAGTAAAACTCTGGTCAAAATCCTTATTTTTTCCCAGTGATGAGAACTGTATTAAATTAGAATGTCTTCAGGTAATTGAGCTGATGAAAGAAGTTTTCACATACTGAGATATGTGGAAGTCATTCTGGCTTTTATATGATTTGGTGTGAACTTTATACTAACTATAGGGCCAAGTTAATTTAAAATATGGATATGGGTTACAATAAGTTTTGCAGTGTTATAATGAATGGGGTAATGACCTCTTGTCTCTTTGAAATCCTATTCTAAGGAGGTCTATTATCTCAGAAATATGGCAAAAAAGAAGTTTTTAAATAGTGAGAAAATGCTTAAAGTGAAGAAGGCTTTTGTTCCTATTGTTAACTATTTTTTCATCTGTCCATCTTTATTTGCATGCTTTATTTTCTCTTAAAATACATCTTTACATGAAAAACAGTTGTTCTAATTTTAAATCAATGCATTTTAATGAAATTAATAGAGCTGAATATCACATATTCAACTGATACGTTCAGAACACAATTTGGCTTCTGCTTAACTCAACTCTAGAACAACCTCAAACTAAATCACAGTAAAGAACATGCTCTCCACCTCAAGCAATATTGCCCTCTGATGAATAAGTGTGTCCTGGGACAAATTTGCAACAGATGTCTTAGATGCTCTCCATCAACATTTCAATGTCTTTTCCATTTTTAAATGTTCCTTCCTTCTTTGGAGGCATGGTATTCTCATTCTGTAATCCTTGAGGGAATTTTCCACCCAGGAATCACTTCCTGTCTGGAAGCATGAATCTGCTGAATTTCTGACTTATGCAGAAAACTTTCCTTTTTTTTTTTTTT
>NC_057413.1:33168746-33170520 GCF_019320065.1 Cervus canadensis
AAAAAGAATTGCCAAGAATAAGGCAAAGTTTAACACAAAAGAAAATGTTTAACAACATTTTGAAAGAGCAGACACTACAACAACTTGATATTTCATTATTTGAAAGGACAGGAAGTCCTTCTATTCATCCTGCAATTCATTTTGCATTAGGCTTTTATTTCGGATCTTTGATGAAGTGCACATATTTCCCAAATCTTAAGATTTGCTTGAGACTCTAGTGATAGGTAATGAAAGAGCTGAGTCTCTACTTTGATTAGACTACACTAAACATGAAATTTTATTGAAACCATTTTCTTTGATATCTAATTTTAATCATTTTACTTCCTCTCCATCTATTTATCTACAGATTTTCATTAAAAATAAATATCCAAGGCAGGTGCTTTGACATCATACATTATTGTTATTATCATTGTCATTCTTTGTAAATGTTTTGTCTGCACATCAGTGATGCTGGATGAATCAGCCTAAGTCTGGTTAAAAACATCTGAAAAATAATTGATTTTTATTTCAGCATTAATATTTTTGCTGTAAAGTTATTTTTAACAGTTTTAAACAAGAATTCTAACCTTACACAGAAAGCACACTTATTACAGAATACTCATTTACAAGCACAATGATAATTTTAATATGATGGTCTTAGAGAAGTTCCACATTTATTAGTGTCTTGTTCACTGTCTTATGTGAATATTTTATTGTATATTGATATCAATCTATGAATTTAATTTTTACTTGATGTGATTCTATATGGTAGTAAGTTATGTCATCATGGAAGTCTTACTAAATTCTCCTAATGATATCTTTTAAAAATAAATTCATTATTTTTTGGTATTTGTTTCAAAGGTTTTGGTTTTATATGAAAAGACATTTCTAATTTAAATACTAGTAAAACACAAAGTTAAATTGTACTATCCCCATTAGTTCTTTAAGTTTGGGTTTATTCTTATGTTGTATTTCCCTTTGTTTTCAGATCTGTCACAACTCCAGTCTTCACTGAATTCATTCAGCCAGTTATTAGCAAAAGTATCATTATTTTCCAGGGTAAATTATTTAGTAGTGTGTGACAATGTATTCTGGAGGTGAAGACTTATCTGAATAATTTTAGAAATTCAGAGTAATTTATCAAAGTTCAAAAGGAAAAAATATATATACACACACACACATGTATGTATACCTATGGCTGATTCATGTTAAGGTTTGACAGAAAACAGCAAAATTCTGTAAAGCAATTATCCTTCAATAAAAAATAAACTAATTTAAAAAAATTAAATAAAGAGAAATAGTCTTAAAGAGATGTTAAATTAACTGCTAGGGTAATGGTATCACCTTTCTATTCTCATTAGTACAGCAAGTATATTAGTATTTTGGGGAAAGAAAAAAAAAACAAAAACACCTTCTAACTAGAGCACTTTTTTCCTTAGGAGCCTTCGTGTTAAATTAACAAGTGATTTTTTTTTCACTATTTTTTTCTTTTGAAATATTGTACTAGACTATAATAAAAGTGATCTATGCTTTTGTTTTTACTAATTGCAATAAACAGTGATGGCTACCGCAGTTTTAAGAACTATTTAACTTCTGCTGTACAAAAGCTTTTAAGTTTAATTAGGTCCTGTTTGTCTATTTTTGCTTTTATTTCCTTTGCTTTAGGAGACAAGCCCCCCAAATATTGCTAGGATTTATGTCAAAGAGTGTTATGACTATGTTTTCTTCTAGGAGTTTTATAGTATCTAGTCTTACATTTTGATTTTTAATCCATTTTGAGTTTTTTTTTTTTTTT